>NC_057401.1:55337940-55354749 GCF_019320065.1 Cervus canadensis
CACAGCTTAAACAGCAAAGACACAACCTGCTTTTTCACGCGCATCATCCTTCTCTCTCTCAGGGTGGAAAAAAGGCAAGAGAGAAAGAGCAGCTAGCATCCTATAATAATACTGATGGAAAAGACAGAGTAACCCACAGCTCTCCCAAAACAGGTGCTGTAACAGGTGCATGGAGAGAAAGTTCTAGAGTGTGGGGCGGGGTGACCACACACAACACACGACAGCTAACCACTGCGGAAGAGTAGAAAAGCAGTGCATCCAACCGCATGGACCAGACCGTGAGGATGCGGCGGTGATTCAGGCCGGTGCTCCAGATGCACAGAGAATCACTGATGGGACAAGCAAGGTGATCTGAGCCACGACATGTGTGTTCCTGGCGGCAGGGCTGCAGCGGGGCTGGGAGCTGGCAGGGGCAGAGAGACTAGTTAGTGGTAGTGGCCTGACTCAAGAGGAGTGAGGAGGAACTGGTGAACCTGCAGCCGTAGTCAGAAACCGCTGTTAATCAATGTCTGCTTAACACTGTGTCTTTATAAACACTGTGAAGTCTTTTTTAGTGGTGGCATTACTAAACCAGAAAAAGAAGCTGCTCCTGTCAGTTTTCTACGCTGACAAAGAGTCTAGGATCCAAAGGGCACCAGCCCCTTCCCAGAAAGGGCTGCTCAGGGTCCCAGTCATTCACTACATACGCCCCCTATACTAGCCTCCCCTGGAGGAGGGCATGGCAACCCACTCCAGTATTCCTGTCGGGAGAGTCGCATGGACAGAGGAGCCTGGCGGGCCACGGTGCAGAGGGTCGCAAAGAGTTGGGACACAAGCGAGTATTACATACTAGATCTCCGGGGCTCACAAAATTTCAGAGTTGAAAGTGAATATGGTTTTCCTGGAGTCAAACATTCAAGCTACAGATGGCCTGGTTGAGGACTGACTACCCAAGATCCCAGACGTGCAGAGAAGTTCTTTTCTTTTAAACAAATTCACAAGTTCCTGAGTGAATGTCTTTAAATAAGGCAAGCCAGGCCTACCCATTTGCAAGTGTCTTCCATAGTCCCGTGTCTTCCAGATCTTTCTTCCTAGCCTGTTACTATAGCCTTTCTGGACTCAACCTCAAATTACCTAAAAGGGCCCCCATTTCCAGTTTGTAAAGAGCTGTGAAATGGAGAATTTATCCCCTTAGAAATAAGATGCAGTAAAGGTTACATTTTAAATTTGCAGTCCTACTGAAAACTTTAGCTTTTATTATAAATCCTACTATCTCAAAGGTTACATAATATTATAGTTTCTTCAACTGAAACTTTCTATGATTTTCTTTTTTTTAAATTTTATACTGGACTATGGTTTTCACTAAGAATAACACACATGCAAGATATAATACCAACCTACTTTCCACTTACCAAATTACACACCATCTCTTATCCCAAGACAAGTTTACCAGGAGAGCCTACCGATGACAGCACTGTTAACAAATTCAGCATTATATAAAATGCACTCCTACGAGTATCTGAGGGCAGCCACACAGTCTGATAAAATCAGAGAGCAGCCATGCCTTCAACCACATGACAGGCTCACAGGCAGAAAGGAAACCCCATGGCCCTGACCCCAAAGTGCAGGTCACCCGCTTCTGCTACAATGGACGTGCCCTGCTGTCTCCGAGGGTCTCCTCCAGCCCCTGTTTTCCCTGCTCTCCTCCTGACCCGCAGCTCCCCAGGCCACCCCCACCCTCACAGGTCTGCTCCTGGCAGGCGCCTCCCCAGGAGATGGCGCGCGTGTGCCCGTGTGACAAAGGCAGGCCAGCAGGGCTAGCTGGGTCCCCGCCACCACCACTCACGAGCGACCCGTCCTCACGGGCCACCTCTGGTCCACTGCCTGACATCACAACCACCCTCGTTCCGCCCATGGAGCCCCAAGGCCCTTCTGGGCAGGGCTCTGTCTTTGTCCCCTGGAAGCTTACCTCTTTCACGTGGGTGTGAAAGGACACCGACATGTCCAGGAGGATCTTCCGCTGCTCGACGCGTCGCACGAAATCCTGTATCCGGTCCTCGAGCTGATGGGCAGCCTGATAGATCTCTTCCGGGTCACATTCCCCGGTCTGAGCCAGCTGCTCGGCCGCCTCGAGTAACTTATCTGCATTGGTGTAGGTGTTCTGCGAGAGAGAACGTTCAGAGACACAGGAGGTGAATACCAGACAAGCTGGCCCGGCTGGGAGCCATGGTACATGGGAACGGAGTCGGCAGGTTCTGTTCCTTCCTGCACATCAGTAGGATGGGAGAGATGACTTCAGGAGTTCAGAACACCGCCATCAGCAGCCTCAGCCTTTCTTAACTGAGTTAAACTCTGACCCTCACGGCAAAGCCCTTCCGTCTGGGGCCGTGATGGGGTTATCTGTAGGCAGCCGCTGGCTGTCCTGTGACTCACAACAGGGCTTCTGGCTGTTTGCTGCCGCCAGAAGGGAGCTCGCAGCCACAAACGCCTGCTTCACTTTTTCTCCTGGTTTTATGACGGGGCGCAGAGTTCCAGTTCTGTGTCTTTCAGTATTGATGTACCGCTATAGGATAATTCCCCAACAGCAAGTGAAAAGGTTACGTTGCAAACACACACAAACTGCTGTCTCTTTTCACATGTTTCTGCTTATCAGCAATTCTGTGCTTATTATTTTTTTTTCCCTTACTTCAGGGATATACTGTTTTAAGAGAAAAGAAATAATAACTGCGATGGCTATAAAGTAGCCAGAGTTTTAAAGAACTGAGGTTGAGTGCAAAAGGGTGTCTAAAATACTCTGAAAAGTACTCTATTTTTATTTTTGATAAATCAGGCTGCAAAGCGGTTCCTCAAATCAACAGGGCTGTTAGAGACCTGACTCTGTTCAGGGGAAATGCCAGGGAGAGGGTGCTGATGGGGACAGGGAGCAGTGAGCCAGGCCGGAGGACCTCAGACAGGAACGCACAGCATCCGGGCCCCCGACAAGGCCCAGAGGAAGCATGCAGCTCCTGAGACACCGACTGAGCCCGGCAACCTTCTCCTCCCCCAGCACTTCAGTCCCACAGCTGAGCAGGATCGGGTCTCACGGGTGAGACGGGTGCCGGCCCGGGGTGTGGGGAGACCAAGCCCAGTGGGGCACAGGGCGCCTGGGCAGTGGGCAGCCTGCCGGATGGAGAATGGGGACCTCCAGGGTATTCACCTACTAAGCCAACAGACTAATAAAGGTACTGAGAGCTGGGTTCCTCATTTTGGACAATGGAGTTACAAATATGCAAAAGGAGAACACTTGAGTCAGCCTGGGGGCAGCGGACTGGAATTGGGGGGCCCACGTGTGGACACGGTTTTCCATGGGCTGATGTGTAAACGTGCACGTGCATACTCGCTCACGTACACCCCCTCCCACCCCTCAGCTACCGAGAGGACCTGACAACAGCAATGGAGCAATGGCAATAAGCAGGGTGGAACCCAGATCTCTATTTCTGAGGACCATTCTGCTCTGCAGGGAACCAGGGGTCTGTGGAGACAAGGCTGATTCCAGTACAAGATGAGCCCCAAAGTGAGGAAAAGCCCAAGGACGATGTGGACAGGACAGGGTGGAGAAGCCAGTTTGTGGAGGCGCACGCTGGCCATGTGAGGGGCAATTGAGCATCAGAGGGACAGTGAGGGTGACGGAGGGTCATCCATCCAGTCACTAGGAAACCAGGAGTCCCCACCGATAGCAAGAAGCCAAAGCGGACAACGGACAGCGTGTTTGTTACAGCATTTCACAGTACATCCTCACCAAGTGCTCAGTGATTACACATGGGGAAGGACTCGCTTACAACGGAGCCATCTGGCAGACACCACCTTAAGCCAGGGATCGGACTGGACACCAGAAGTTACAGCACAGATTAAACTGCGCGCCGCTTGACGGGAGGGTGTGAGGAGGACCCAGCAGGGCTTCCTGGATACACCTGCTGAAGACGTGTAACCAGAATACAACCGCGAGGAGACATCAGACAAACCCAACGTGAGGGGCCTTCTCCAAAACATCGGGACACAGAAGTTAAGGAAGGACCGAGGAGCAGCTCCAGGCGTAAGGACACCGAATGTGTCCGGGGACTCTATATGGGATCCGTCAGACATGGACACTGCGGGGTCTGAGTGTTAGAAGGTAGTCACATGTCAGGGTCAGTTTCCTGATTCTCATGGGGCAATTCCAGTTGTACAAGATAACGTCCTTTTTGGTAGGAAATAGACAATGGTTGGACGGAAGCAAGTTCTCTGGGCTGTATTTCCAACTTTCCTGCGAGTTTAAAACCTGTAGAGATTAATCCTTTGTCAGTTGTTTCATTTGCAATTATTTTCTCCCATTCTGAGGGATGTCTTTTAATCTTGTTTACTGTTTCCTTTGCTGTGCAAAAGCTTTTAAGTTTAATTAGGTCTCATTTATTTTTATTTCCATTACTCTAGGAGGTGGGTCACAGAGGATCTTGCTATGATGTATGTCAGAGTCTCCTGCCTGTTTTCCTCTAAGAGCTTTATAGTTTCTGACCTTACACTTAAGTCTCTAATCCATTTTGAGTTTATTTTTGCATATGACATTAGGAAGTGTTCTAGTTTCATTCTTTTACATGGAGCTGTCTGGTTTTCCCAGGGCCATTTATTGACGAGGCTGTCTTTTCTCCATCTTCATTGCATATTCTTGCCTCTTCTGTCAAAGGTAAGGTGCCCATAGGTGTGTAAGTCCAATCTTTGGGCTTTCCAGCTTGTTCCATTGGTCTATATTCCTGCTTCTGTGCCAGTACCACACTGTCTTGATGACTGCAGCTTTGTAGTACAGTCCAAAGTCAGGAAGCTTGATTTCTCCAGGTCAGTTTTTCTTTGTCAAAACTGCTTTGGCTATTTGGGGTCTTTTGTGTTTCCATACAAACTGTAAAATTTTTTGTTCCAGTTCTGTGAAAAATATCATTGGTAGTTTGATAGGGACTGCACAGCTTTGTAAATCTAAAAAGGAACATTGACTTGGATGTTTCTTTAGAAGGTAAAAGAAGGTGTCAAACAGCACCTTGTTTTCCCAGAGTCACTTGTAAAAAGCTTCACGTGGAAAGCACTGTTAGTATCTTTTTAAAAACTCCAGTGTGAGCATGCAGCATGGTTGTATCTTCCACACTCCAAAAATTCATTAGCGTGGAGTCATTCTACTCACAATCACTGTACAGCATAAAGAAGGAATGGGTCTTCAGATCAGTCGGGAGGTTCTCGGCTCTGCCAGACTGTGTGCAGAAATGGTCCGATGCCGGACCAGCAGGTCTGAACCAGCCCGAGACCGAGGCCCCGGTGGTGCAGCCAAGGGCCTGCAGCAGTGACACCAGCTGCAGGACTTGCTGCCACCAAGTAAACACGAAGCTCTTTCCAGGTTCCTCCTTCTCCAAACACCAGAACTGTTCTATAGAATAATCTATATTTAGTACCTTTTAAGTGAATTCAACCATAAGACTTTCGACACTTCCTTTCTGAATCTCTGTCTTGTTCCTTCACCATGTCAAGTTTTGAAGAAGTTAATTTGAAGAAAAATTCGTTTAATACAATGCCAGTTCAACATCTTGAAATTACAGACAATTTAGAACTCATTTTACAAAGGACCTTTCAAAAACAAAACCCCAAGGCACACACTAATGTGCCTTAAACTTAACTTGGAAAAAGAGATTTCTTCTCCCTAAACCCAAAATCTGTTTACCTTATGAGCACATTTCAGAGAAATGAGAAAAGGTTCTTCATTAAGCAATGAAGATGCTTCTGCTTCTGTTTTGAAGGCGCCTCCTAAGGCCATTCTGTCCAAAAGAACCCCATAAATCTGAAGCATGACCTTAGATTTACCTCGGACACAGGACGTGCGTTACACTTTGTTTTGACAGAAAGCCTTCAGAGATGAGAAGGCGGAGAGGGAAAGCTGGGGAAGGCAGTCACTGAGGGTCTCGGCCCTCCCTGCAGGAGAGCAAGGCTGATGTCACTTTCTTCTCTGGGAAGAGCCAGACAGCTTTCCATGAATGAAGCTACAAACACAGAACGCGATCTGGCTTGATACCGGGACCACTGCTTGCCGAGCCCCAATCTACTGCACATGGTCTTAATCAAACCAGCCTCCATCTGGAGCCACCGTGCAGCCCAGGGCTCTCCTGATTTCAAATACTGTCCTCCCAGCCCCCTCAAAGGACCTTTATCAGGCAAGGTGGGGGACTAGAGAAAAGAAGGCCACCCTATTTCTTCAGGCCTGTGAATGTCCCCACTGTACTATACCGAATCTGTTCTTACTGTCTAGGGTCTACAGGGGTGCGCCCCCCGCTGCCCCACCCATTCTGTGTACTCTGAGCAGAATACACTCTTCAGAACCAGCCCGAAGGGGGCAGTGACACGTGGTCTCTGCAGGTACACGGGGGGCGGGCCTGGCACACGGTCAGTGAGCCCTCGGGGCTGAGGCTGCACACACACTAATCTGGACACGTGTTAGTGGACACAGAAAGGATCAGAGATTTTCACTCGAAGGTGAGTGGAGGGGATTTACCTAAGTGGCTGGTCCAGGTTACGGTCAATTATGAGAGTGCTGAATGTCCACCCTGGGCCATGGCACGTCCCTGCAGGCCCCGGGTCACAGTTTTATCAGCTAGAGATGCAGAAAGCTAGTCGGCCTGCCATACGGCAATGAGGAAGCCAGGGAAAGTCACTCAACAGTCCTTCAAAACTAGCTGGTCTCTAAAAACATGGAGCAGAATCAAGGGACAGTCTTCAAGAGAGGGGATATGTCTATATGTTAGTCACTCAGTCTCGTCTGACTCTTTGCAACCCCACAGACTGTAGCCCACCAGGCTCCTCTGTCCGTGGGGTTTCCCAGGCAAGGATACTGGAGTGGGTTGCCATTCCCTTCTCCAGGGGATTGTCCCAACCCAGGGATTGAACCTGGGTCTCCTGCATTGCAGGCGGATCCTTTACCATCTGAGCCACCAGGGAAGCCGACAAGTGAGGGGAGGGTTGATAAATATTTCATCCCAGAAGGAAAAGAGTGAAGAGAAAAAGAAGCTGGAGATGCTGGGGGAAGAGGCCAGAGGTGAGTGGCCGGGCCCTGGCACTGGGGTGGGAGGGGGCACAGGTGGCCAAGTTCAGGTGGAGAGCGCAGAGGCTGCTCCCACCCAGGCGGGTCTGCGAAGGAGAGAGGCCCCCGAGAGGAGAGGCGGGTGTCTGTCCGAGGCCTGCCTGGCAGAATGCCTGGCACACGACCAGTGATCAGGTGAAAACCAGACAGAGGGAAACAAGGGCAGATGTCTGTAAAGTGAGCAAAAGCTGTTTACACTTAAGGGGTTTGTCTTTTTTTTCATGTACAGTTCAGATCTGAGCTTAAGGACTTCCAATTAAAGGGAAAAGCTCCTAGAATCCCAGGGACAAGGTGCCGAGGATGATATGAAAGACATGAAAATCGGGGGAATGGTGCAGACAAGGCCCTGCCTTTTCCGGAACTCGTGTGAAGGCAGCCCTCTGCCCGGGGTGCTGCTGCTGCAACCCTTGGCTCCCCTGGAGACCCAAAGGCACCAATGTCTCCCACAAAGAAAGCGCCCCACCCTCGCTGCCCTGAACACCAGTGTTGACAAGCATTGATGGTCATCTTAGATCTGAGGAAGTAAGTTCACCATGAACAGGGCTTCAAAGGTAGCCACAGAAGGGAGCTCCCTAATTAAGAGCGAAAGGAACCACAGGAATTGGAAGGAGGGGTCCACGGGGTGCTGGCCGCAGATGGATACACGGCAGACAACGCTGGGGTGCACTCGTCAAGGCACGAGAAAGGGGCTGGCCGGGCGAGCCCACAGTCCCGGGTGAATAAACTACTTGGGGCAGGTGATTGCTGTCCCGCCTCTTAGGGTCTCTGGTGCCTGGTGTCTTCGCTCAGAGGATCCGAATCTCAAATCCATCCTCAAACCACATGGCTGTGGCAGGAGCTTATCTGATGGAAATGTCAAGGGGCGATTATGGCGCATTTCCCATATTTCTTCAGCTGTAAGAGCAAGGCAAAATATTTACCAGCATCCATAAGAAGGAAGCTCACATGTAACCTGGAAAAGAGAAGTCCACAGACCCACCCCAGGGGCAGGAAGGCTGTTGAACACACAGCCTTTCCCAACCGGCTTCTAAGATCAAGAAAGGTGAAGGCTGGGTTGTCACTTTAACTTTACACATGGCGACTGGCAAGGAGGTAACTTTTAAGAGGCACTTTCACTGAACAGGACTGAAGCGCAGTTTGCTGTCTTATCCCATGACTACCTCTCACATCAGTTCCCTGATGAACCCAGCACACAAGTGCACCCCCTGTGATGTAAAAGCCACGGACACACACAGCTGAGGTTTACTCCTACTTATTCAGGGTTACAGATTTCGAGATGAAATCATCAGATGTATATAGATACTCTTCCTTTTATAATCGAAGGCTCTCTTTATTTCTAGTGTTTTTATGCTTTCAAGTCTATTTGCTTAATATCAACGTTTCTACACCAATTTCCAATGGTTCGTATTTGCCTTGTGGATCTGTTTCTAACACTTCATATACTTTCATGGTGTGCTGCAGTCCACAGGGTGGCAAGGAGACATGACTTAGCAAACAGCTAAATACTTTCAAACTTCCTGTATATTTAAAAAAAAAAATATACAGAGACGCTTTTAACAAGTATAATCTATTTTGCGTTCAGTGTGATCACTGCTATTTAGGGACAAATTGCCACATCCTGGGCTTCCCTGGTGGCACTGGTGGTAAAGAATCTGCCTACCAATGCAGGAGGTACAGGAGACGTGGGTTCAGCCCTGAGGTTGGGAAGATCTCGTGGAGGGGCGCGTGGCAACTCACTCCAGTATTCTTGCCTGGAGAATGGCAGAAAGGAGTCTGGCAGGCTACAGTCCACAGGGTTGTAAAGAAAAGGACACGACTGAAGCGACTTAGCACATACACGCACACATGCTACATCTTACTTTGGATTTCTTACATGATTTTTGTTGTTCTTTCTTTCACTTCCACTAGACCCATTTTCCTGAGAGTTTACCTGGTTTTCTGCAGTTCTTTTTTCTTTATACTTATGGAAAGTGGTGCTTTCTATCCCGTCTTTAGTGATCATTCAACAATGCTACCACACACACCAGAGTTTACAAATCTAAGATACACTACCTCCTGCCACACCCCTCAGGATAGCGCTCCACCTCTGTGTTCAAGGGCTCTAGGGCTTTGCTCCATCTCACTCTGCAGGGGTTTTTGCTTTGGTTTGGTTTGATGGATGCATTTATTGGCTGCAACGGGTCTTCACTGCAGCACGCAGGCTCAGTAGCTGTGATGCCCTGCAGCATGTGGGATCTTACTTCCCCAACAAAGGATCAAACTTGCGTCCCTTGCATTGGAAGGCAGATTCTCAACAACTGGCACCAGGAAAGTCTCTGTTGTTGTTATTCAGTCGCTCAGTCGTGTCCGACTCTTTGTGACCCCATGGACTGCAGCACGCCAGGCCTCCCTGTCCATCACCATCTCCTGGAGTCTGCTCAAACTCATGTCCATCCAGCCATCTCGTCCTCTGTCGTCCCCTTAGTAGAGGGAAGTCTCTCCCATCGTGTTTTTAACCTCCCCCGAAGTCTGTCCTCTTTTGCCTAAATGGTCAATCCTTTGATTTACAAACACATTTACCAATTGCTATGCTCACTGTCAATCTCGGTCCTTTCTTCTCAAGTGATCAGTCGTGTCCAACTCTTTGTGACCCCATGGACTGTGGCCTGCCAAGTTCCTCTGTCCATGGGATTCTCCAGGCAAGAATACTGGAGCAGGTTGCCTTTTCCTTCTCCAGGGGATCCTGACCCAGGGATAGAACCCACATCACCTGCATCGGCAGGCAGATTCCTACCCACTGTGCCACCTGGGAATCCCCCTCTTCCTTCTTATACTTCCTTTATATTCATTTAATTCATTTATTCAACAAACACTGCTGCACGCTTGGCTGCACCACACCAGCCGTGTTCCACATGCCCGTGACAGCGGCGTGAGCGCCACCGAGCCCCTGCACTGGTGGAGTCTGTTAGGAGGGGGGCTCCCGTGACTCTGACTGAGCCGTGCGCTGCAGGGCTTCTATGCATGACTGGGGACCTCTCTCAAGTCGTGATCTATTTCAGCCTCACTGTCAAACTGACATCCACTGTGTGTGGGATTCTAGGTTCAGCGTTCCTCTCCCTTGGGACTCCATCCCACCATCTTCCAGCATCTGTCTTCCAGCATCTGCAGTGACGGGTGAGAAGTCAGCTTCGAGTCTTTCTCAGGGATGGGACGCCGTCATCTCTCTCTGGTGGTTGAGACTTTGCCTTTGGTATCCCTCAGGTTTACCAGGTGTCTCAGGATGGATTCACCCTACAACTCCTTCTGAAAACAACTTTTACCCCAGCTCCTAGAGCTTTGTATACAGATCACGGGAAGATGATCCCTTCTTCTTTCACTCCTCTTTCTTTTAAAACAGAAAGCAAAAGGAGAGGCACGTTTACCAAGCAACAGCGAGCTGCAGGGAAGACCCGGGCCAGATATACCAGCCATGGCAGGATCACACACACCTGACTTCCTTTTCCTTCCAGCAGCCCCCACCATACCTACTTCTCAGGTCAGGGAGTCAGCCTCAGAAAGGTTAAGAGACTTTTCCAAAGTCACACAGCTGGAGAGGATCACAGTCGACATTCAAATTCCTGGGCTGTGAACGAACCACCCCCTGCCTCCTATTTCTGAAGCACAAGCATTTAAAAGAAAGAGAAGAGGGGAAAGAAATGTTGGCCCATCATTATAGACATTCAAGGACTGCTATTCCCCAATTTACAAACTAGTCAACAGAAACCAGTACAAGAAATATGGCAAAAACATCCGAGACATGTTCCTGTTTCCAGACCATCACATATTACCATAGGATCCACTGTCTAAGTCATCTTTATGCCCAGACAGAGACAGCTTCACTCTGAAATCTAAGCATCATCTCCAACACGCCTCGCTGAAGCTAAGTCATCAGAGATGGGGTTAAAACCGTAATTCAAAACCAACAGCACAGATATTATGGGAGAAAATGGTAAGGTCTTACCTGTGCTACTTCTTCAAAATCTTCATGACGTTTCTGCAAAGCCCTGGCCCGATGGAGCGATTTCCCTACACCTGTGTGTTTGCTCAGAAATGCTTCTCCGTGGTTCTCGATCCAGTCCAGCACCTACAATGAAACACAGACACACATGCCATCAAAACCATGCTGGCCTTGTTCTGTGTGAAGGGCTATCCATTAAAGACACAGTTCTCTTATCAAAACTCTGTAAGACGCAAGAAACAAGGGAGGAAAAAAAGTGGAGGCAACCAGACACTAATTTGTTGAGAATTACACCTCCATCAGCCTTCCCATCATGATCAGGAGTAATCAGCTCTTACTTTAATAAGTGCAAATCTCCTTATGTACACGTTACATGCAATAACAATTCAGTTAAGTCTCACCCCAGTTCACACATCACCGAGCCACCCACACTGCCTGGGTTTTGTGTGGCATCAGAGTCATCAAGACGCAGAGGAGCGCTTTAACTTAACATAAGGCTCCAAGCTTCACGACTCAGACAATTCCAGTTTTTAACTACTGAGTTCATGTTTTCCTGTCTCTTCTAAGAGACGAAACATATAAGTAAAACTCAAGAAAACAAAACACTTAAAGGCCCCTGCCCTGGTCTTTGAGGATAATTTATTCCATAAACTAAGCTGTTGTGAAAGCTGAATATTTCATGAACAAAAACACATAAAAGTTCTTGACAGCTGAAATCCGCCACACTGAAGAAAGAGGGAAAGTAAAACAAGGCAACCCAGTGTGTTTAAGGTCACGACCGGAACCGAGCAGCTCACTGGCTTCTGCACTTGAGAAACTGCACACAGTACCAACAAAACATTCAGACCACATCAAAGACACATCTGTCTCCTTCTGATGGAGAGGGGAGAACCAGCAAAAAAACACACAATCAGTGATGTCTTTAGCTAGAAACTTTCACGAAAAGATATTATTTAAATACCTGAAGGCACTTGTTCATGTATTTCCTGTGTTGCAAAAGTACTAATGGTCACCTCGGACTCGGTAATTAGTAACCACGGTAACTAAGCACACAGATTCAAACGATGTTGGACTAAAGAACCGACTGGGGCCGCGTGACCAGAACAGTGGTCTAGAAGGACCCTGGAAGAGGACCAGTCACTTCAGTCTGCAGGTAAACGGCTAAAGTAAAGGCACCTCAGGGTGGGGGGTGTAACGCACAGCGTTGGTAACACTGCAGTCAGCTCTGCACGGAGACAGGTGGGTGCTAAATTTATCACGGTGATCATTTCATGGTGTGTGCAAAGGTCAGGCCACTACAGAGCACACCTGACGCTAACCTAACGCTGCATGCCAACGATATTTCAGTTAAAAAACCTAAATAAAAGTGGCCTTAATTTGAGGTTCGTGGCTACAAAACCGGTCCCTCACCCTTTGTCACCTGCACCCTAGACAGATCAGCTGTGCAGACAGACATCTAGAAACAGGCAGCTGGAAAGGGCCAGGGCCCGCTGTCCAGGGACAACTGGACGTGTCCTCCTCCGCTCCACGCCAGCGACCTTCTGGCCTGATCGAGGGCAGGGACCTTTCTCCACAGAGCTTAGCAAGCTAGCAGTGATCGTAAAGAAAACGGGCTGGGAGCCTGAATAAACCTCTGGTGGTCCTCTGTAAAGACCCTTTAGAATGAGTAGACGTGTGTGTGTGTGCGTGTGTGTGTGTGTGTGTGTGTGTAAAGACCCTTGTAGAATGAGTAGGGGTGTGTGTGTGTGTAAAGACCCTTGTAGAAGGAGAAGGGGTGTGTGTGTAAAGACCCTTGTAGAAGGAGTAGGGGTATGTGTGTGTGTAAAGACCCTTGTAGAAGGAGAAGGGGTGTGTGTGTGAAGACCCTTGTAGAAGGAGTAGGGGTGTGTATGTGTGTAGACCCTTGTAGAATGAGTGTGGGTGGGGGTGTGTAAAGACCCTTGCAGAATGAGTGGGGGTGGGGGTGTGTAGAGACCCTTGCAGAATGAGTGGGGGTGGGGGTGTGTAGAGACCCTTGCAGAATGAGTGGGGGTGGGGGTGTGTAGAGACCCTTGCAGAATGAGTGGGGGTGGGGGTGTGTAGAGACCCTTGCAGAATGAGTGGGGGTTGGGGTGTGTGGGTGTGCACGCGTGCACACGTCCACGGTGGAGGGTGGGGTGGGGTCTGGACGTGCAGTCTCACAGCAGGTGCTCAGGATGAAGACACATGTTCTCCTTGTTACCACAGTTCACTTCTGCACCTCATGTCGACACCACACTCTGCCCATCACCCAGGATCTCAGTCATTCCTACTAGATCTGTCTGTCTGTCAGGGCAGCCTCCCAGTCTGCCTGCAAGCTCCCCTGCCCTCCCCTCGTTTCTAGTCCCCTGAGCCATAGCCTTCCTGAGCTGCGGCTTCCTGCCTGCTCAGTGGGGATGATAACGGGGATGTGAGCTGCCAGGCACCTTATACCCCCGTGCGGTGAGCACACAGCACATGAGCCGTCCACACCCACAAACCACGACCTGCGGCAGCCTCCATCTCAGGCCAGGTTCTTCGGGAGCACAGGCTAGGACATTCCATTGCTCTTTAGCCAGTGCACTCAGTACATTATTTCTCTTTCCTGAGATCAGAGAGACCTTCAGTACCGCCATTAGTAAGTAATGCCACTGGCATCGTGACATCAAGCTGCTGTACTGTTTACGGGACAGTCTCTTAGGACATATTACAGAACACAGGTTCCCCTCTCACTCCTAAAGGAAATGTCCAATGACAACTTCATGGTGTCTCCACTTCAAAGAATGGATACAGTGACTCGAACTGTCCTCTGGGCACGAGTCCAGCACCAGACGGAAGACTAGGACCAACTATTAATATATTAAATTTGAAAAGAGTCAAGAGATATGTAACACCCATGCTACCTTCCACCTGCACAAAAGGGCTAGGAGACACTTTTTTAAAACTACAACTATAAAATATTCTGTATATTCCTCAATAGTTTTGTAGAGAGAAAAACAAGGTTTGGGAAACAGCAAACCTGAAGAGTACTGATAACTCAACACAGACTTGAAGTAAAGGCACAATTTCAAAAAGTAAGAGACAAATGCTATTCCATAGAAAGAGCTGGCGGAAGCAAAACATAGTCTTTGTTTAAAAAAAGATGAATTTATTTTTCTTAGCCTTCAGAAAGCATCAGTTGGAAAGAAAAGCTATTATGATCTGACCACTCAGGATTTACAAATGGGCTACAATTTTTCTAGTGGTTTCTTTTAGACAGAATTATAAATACCAGGTGAAACTATATTTCCAACAAACATGAAAGTAAATCAAAGAAGACTACAAATCCAAAGCACATTTTGAAAACAGTGGCAGGCAATTATAAAATGTACGACATGACTTAGCAACTGAACAAAAAAGATAATACTCAAAACCAAACTTCCCTACAAGGCTTTTGCTCCTCGCAAGTTTCCCAGATAGCCGAGGAATCCTGAATGAACGCACCTGCTCAAGGAGCATCTGAAAGACAAGCTTGTAGAACTTTCCATTTAATACATAAAAATATTTCCAATCAGGAGCTCCATCAAGGCAGGGCAGCCGGCCCCTCCTTCACTCAGCAGTGGGGGTGGCTGCCATCTCCCTGCCTGTGACCTCCCCTAGAAGAACAACCAGGCCAGGAAAAGGGCAGAAGTCGGTCCTTCTTTATAGGCAGAACAAGGCTGGGAAGTCGATGCCTCCTTGCTGTTCGGAGGATGTGGGGCAAGCTCGTTCCTCTGTACTTCAGTGCCCTCTAATGGCACCGTGACAGCTCCAAGGCTGAGGTCACCCCACAGGGAGCCACCGAGACTTAAGACCCAGACAGTGGTCTCAGCATCTAAGTCAAAAGGTGAGCCATGCAAGAAATTTTACAGGTTGCTTAACTTCACTCCCTGCTTGTAATGTAATTACAAGGCTGTAAGCAATGATGGCAAATACAGATGTGATCTGATCACAGGGCCCTCCAGCTCTGAATTCTGTGATGTACATGGCATGATCCAACCCGCCCATCCTAAAGGAAATCAGTCCTAAATAGTCATTGGAAGGACTGATGCTGAAGCTGAAACTCCAGTACTCTGGCCGCCTGATGCGAAGAAATGATTCATTTGAAAAGACCCTGATGCTGGGAAAGACTGAAGGCGGGAGGAGAAGGGGATGACAGAGGATGAGATGGTTGGATGGCATCACCGACTCAATGGACATGAGTCTGAATTAACTCTGGGAGTTGGTGACGGACAGGAAGGCCTGGCATGCTGCAGTCCATGGGGTCACAGAGAGTTGGACACAACTGAGTGACTGAACTGAACTGATGTGTGTGGCATTAACATTTACAGTGAAATGAAGCAGACACAAAACTCAACACGTGTCTGTGGGCTCTTGGAGACTGAGGGGGCGAGGAGGAACCTTCTAGTTCCAGCATTCACCAGGGCCTGACAACCAACGGTCCCTGCCATTTCTCTATTCCTCTCCAGCGGAGCCCACAGTTCCTCATTTCTTGCATCGATGTATTTCAAAATTAGAATTAAGCTTCTTCTATAATTTACTCCTAACCATTTTTTTCTTTTTAATGGTTTCCAGGACTTCCCTGGGAAGTCTGAGAAGATCTCACACGCCGAGGAGCAACTAAACTCCTGTGCCCCAAACACTGAGCCTGCACTCAAAGCCTGAGAACCACAGCTCTGGAGCCCGCAGGCCTGGAGCCCGTGCGCTGCCCAAGAGAAGCCGCTGCAGTGAGAAGCCTGTGCACCACGACGAGAAAGTAGCCCCTGTGCACAACGAAGACCCAGCACCGCCAACATAAATGAATACACTTTAAAAAACAGGTTCTGGAACATTTCAAAGTAGACTAAGCCTAAGGCTCACTTGAAAAAAGAAGCTTTTTTTTTTTTTTAAAGTACCACATTCCAGCTACACAGAGCAAACATATGATTCAGAACCATTTGCCCTGCATTGCAGGAGCTCTTCTGCATAACCTCCACGAGAGCCCAGGAAAACCAGGAACCATGCTCCACGCACACCTTCTCGGCCGGAAGGGAGCAGAGGCAGAATCACGGGGAAAGGCCTCAGAAAGAGGCTGGCAGGCTTCTAAACTTTTCCATCATCCATCCATCCATCCATCCATCCATCCATCTCCTGAAAAAAATACAACTCACTCCTCCTGATATTATCCTGGCTGTAATTACGGAAGTACATAAAATTTCTTAAGGACAACAAAGAACCTCAGGGAAGGAGGCAGGGAAGAAAGGAGGGAGGTAGGTTGTTCTCCACAAAGCTTCACCGTGGATGTGCCATGCGCAGTGGCTCAGTCATGTCCGACTCTTGGCGACCCCTGACTGTAGCCCGCCCGGCTCCTCTGTCCACGGGCTTCTCCAGGCAGGAACACTAAAGCGGGGTGCCACGCCCTCCTCCAGGGGATCTTCCCCACCCAGGGATGGAACCCAGGTCTCCCGCATTGTAGATGGATTCTTTACCATCTGAGCCACCGGGGAAGCCCTCACCTTGGATGTTCTCATCAAACTCCAACCAAACCATCACCACCAAGACGGGCTGACACCTTTAGGAATTTCCCAAACCTTTAAAAATTACTTTTCCCATTCTTAATTTGGAAATCAATCTAAAACAGTCCAAAGTTGTCCAAGAAGTATCTTTTTTTTTTTTTTTCAGTGGGTTTTGTCATACATTGATATGAATCAGCCATAGATTTACACGTATTCCC